>NC_074691.1:41182011-41222011 GCF_029448725.1 Salvelinus fontinalis | reverse complement strand
TTGCTATGGTGACCAGTGAGCTGAGATAAGGCGAGGCTTTACTTATAGATGACCTGGAGCCAGTTGGTTTGGCGATGGATATGTAGCGAGGGCCAGCCAACGAGAGCATACAGGTCGCAGTGGTATGTAGAATATGGGGCTTTGGTGATAAAATGGATGGCACTGGGATAGACTACATCCAGTTTGCTGAGTAGAGAGTTGGGGGCTATTTTGCAAATGACATCGCCGAAGTCAAGGATCGGTAGGATAGTCAGTGTTACGAGGGTATGTTTGGCTGCATGAGTGAAGGAGGCTTTGTTGCGAAATAAGAAGCCGATTGTAGATTTAATTTTGGATTGGAGATGCTTAATGTGAGTCTGGAAGGAGAGTTTACAGTCTAACCAGACACCTAGGTATTTGTAGTTGTCCACATATTCTAAGTCAGAGCCGTCCAGAGTAGTGATGCTGGACGGGCGGGCAGGTGCGGGCAGCGATCGGTTGAAGAGCATGCATTTAGTTTTACTAGCATTTAAAACCAGTTGGAGGCCACGGAAGGAGTGTTGTATGGCGTTGAAGCTCGTTTGGAGGTTTGTTAACACAAAGAAGGTCCAAAGAAGGAACAGTTCTTGTGCTGGCGTTGCTTCCAGAGGCAGTTTGGAATGCGATAGTGAGTGTTGCAACCGAGGACAGACGATTTTTGCGCACTACTTCGCTTCAGCTCTTGGCGATCCCGTTCTGTGAGCATGTGTGGCTTACCACTTTGCGACTGAGCCGTTGTTGCTCCTAGACTTTTCACTTCACACTAACAGCACTCACAGTTGACCGGGGCAGCTCTAGCAGGGCAGAAATTCGCAGAATTGACTTGTTGGAAATGTGGCATTCTATAGCAGTGCCACATTGAAAGTCACTGAGCTCTTCAGTTAGGCCATTCTACTGCCAATGTTTGTCTATGGAGATTGCATGGCTGTGTTTTATACACCTTTCAGCAACGGGTTTGGCTGAAATATCCGAATCCAATAATTTGAAGGGCGTCCACATACTTTTGTATATATAGTGTAATACATACATTTCACATACTAGTCATGATACAGTACATTGTACGGAGAAGGTAGTCTGACAGGGATACACCCATAATGTTCAGACTGTTCAGACTCTTCCTACTGTTCAGACTGTTCCTGCTGTTCAGACTGTTCAGACTCTTCCTACTGTTCAGACTGTTCAGACTCTTCCTACTGTTCAGACTGTTCAGACTCTTCCTACTGTTCAGACTCTTCCTACTGTTCAGACTCTTCCTACTGTTCAGACTCTTCCTACTGTTCAGACTGTTCCTGCTGTTCAGACTGTTCAGACTCTTCCTACTGTTCAGACTGTTCAGACTCTTCCTACTGTTCAGACTGTTCAGACTCTTCCTACTGTTCAGACTGTTCCTACTGTTCAGACTGTTCCTGCTGTTCCTACTGTTCAGACTCTTCCTACTGTTCAGACTCTTCCTACTGTTCAGACTGTTCCTACTGTTCAGACTGTTCCTACTGTTCAGACTGTTCCTACTGTTCAGACTGTTTCTACTGTTCAGACTGTTCCTACTGTTCAGACTGTTCCTACTGTTCAGACAGTTCCTACTTTTCAGACAGTTCCTACTTTTCAGACTGTTCAGACTGTTCAGACTGTTCCTACTTTTCAGACTGTTCCTACTGTTCCTACTGTTCAGACTGTTCCTACTGTTCAGACTGTTCAGACTGTTCAGACTCTTCCTACTTTTCAGACTGTTCCTACTGTTCAGACTGTTCCTACTGTTCAGACTGTTTCTACTGTTCAGACTGTTCCTACTGTTCAGACTGTTCAGACTGTTCAGACTCTTCCTACTTTTCAGACTGTTCCTACTGTTCAGACTGTTCCTACTGTTCAGACTGTTCCTACTGTTCAGACTGTTCAGACTGTTCAGACTCTTCCTACTTTTCAGACTGTTCCTACTGTTCAGACTGTTCCTACTGTTCAGACTGTTCCTACTGTTCAGACTGTTCAGACTGTTCAGACTCTTCCTACTTTTCAGACTCTTCCTACTTTTCAGACTGTTCCTACTGTTCCTACTGTTCAGACTGTTCCTACTGTTCAGACTGTTCCTACTGTTCAGACTGTTCCTACTGTTCAGACTGTTCCTACTGTTCAGACTGTTCCTACTGTTCAGACTGTTCCTGCTGTTCCTACTGTTCAGACTCTTCCTACTGTTCAGACTGTTCCTACTGTTCAGACTGTTCCTACTGTTCAGACTGTTCCTACTGTTCAGACTGTTTCTACTGTTCAGACTGTTCCTACTGTTCAGACAGTTCCTACTTTTCAGACAGTTCCTGCTGTTCAGACTGTTCAGACTCTTCCTACTGTTCAGACTGTTCAGACTCTTCCTACTGTTCAGACTGTTCAGACTCTTCCTACTGTTCAGACTGTTCCTACTGTTCAGACTGTTCCTGCTGTTCCTACTGTTCAGACTCTTCCTACTGTTCAGACTGTTCCTACTGTTCAGACTGTTCCTACTGTTCAGACTGTTCCTACTGTTCAGACTGTTTCTACTGTTCAGACTGTTCCTACTGTTCAGACTGTTCCTACTGTTCAGACAGTTCCTACTTTTCAGACAGTTCCTACTTTTCAGACTGTTCAGACTGTTCAGACTGCTCCTACTTTTCAGACTGTTCCTACTGTTCCTACTGTTCAGACTGTTCCTACTGTTCAGACTGTTCAGACTGTTCAGACTCTTCCTACTTTTCAGACTGTTCCTACTGTTCAGACTGTTCCTACTGTTCAGACTGTTTCTACTGTTCAGACTGTTCCTACTGTTCAGACTGTTCAGACTGTTCAGACTCTTCCTACTTTTCAGACTGTTCCTACTGTTCAGACTGTTCCTACTGTTCAGACTGTTCCTACTGTTCAGACTGTTCAGACTGTTCAGACTCTTCCTACTTTTCAGACTGTTCCTACTGTTCAGACTGTTCCTACTGTTCAGACTGTTCCTACTGTTCAGACTGTTCAGACTGTTCAGACTCTTCCTACTTTTCAGACTCTTCCTACTTTTCAGACTGTTCCTACTGTTCCTACTGTTCAGACTGTTCCTACTGTTCCTACTGTTCAGACTGTTCCTACTGTTCAGACTGTTCCTACTGTTCAGACTGTTCCTACTGTTCAGACTGTTCCTACTGTTCAGACTGTTCCTGCTGTTCCTACTGTTCAGACTCTTCCTACTGTTCAGACTGTTCCTACTGTTCAGACTGTTCCTACTGTTCAGACTGTTCCTACTGTTCAGACAGTTTCTACTGTTCAGACTGTTCCTACTGTTCAGACAGTTCCTACTTTTCAGACAGTTCCTACTTTTCAGACTGTTCAGACTGTTCCTACTTTTCAGACTGTTCCTACTGTTCAGACTGTTTCTACTGTTCAGACTGTTCCTACTGTTCAGACTGTTCCTACTGTTCCTACTGTTCAGACTGTTCCTACTGTTCAGACTGTTCAGACTGTTCAGACTCTTCCTACTTTTCAGACTGTTCCTACTGTTCAGACTGTTTCTACTGTTCAGACTGTTTCTTCTGTTCAGACTGTTTCTACTGTTCAGACTGTTTCTACTGTTCCTACTGTTCAGACTGTTCAGACTGTTCAGACTGTTCAGACTGTTCAGACTCTTCCTACTTTTCAGACTGTTCCTACTGTTCAGACTGTTTCTACTGTTCAGACTGTTTCTTCTGTTCAGACTGTTTCTTCTGTTCAGACTGTTTCTTCTGTTCAGACTGTTTCTACTGTTCAGACTGTTCCTACTGTTCAGACTGTTCCTACTGTTCAGACTGTTCAGACTCTTCCTACTTTTCAGACTGTTCCTACTGTTCAGACTGTTTCTACTGTTCAGACTGTTTCTTCTGTTCAGACTGTTTCTACTGTTCAGACTGTTTCTACTGTTCCTACTGTTCAGACTGTTCAGACTGTTCAGACTGTTCAGACTCTTCCTACTTTTCAGACTGTTCCTACTGTTCAGACTGTTTCTACTGTTCAGACTGTTTCTTCTGTTCAGACTGTTTCTTCTGTTCAGACTGTTTCTTCTGTTCAGACTGTTTCTTCTGTTCAGACTGTTTCTTCTGTTCAGACTGTTCAGACATCCTGTATGTAGTCAGTCATAGTACCTTACAAACACATAGTAGTCAGACATACAGTATGTAGTCAGTCGTAGTACCTTACAGGATGTCTGACTACTATGTGTTTGTAAGGTACTACGACTGACTAGATACAGGATGTCTGACTACTATGTGTTTGTATGTAGCTAGTCGTAGTACCTTACAAACCCATATTAGTCATCCTGTATGTAGTCAGTCGTAGTACCTTACAAACACATAGCAGTCAGACATCCTGTATGTAGCTAGTCGTAGTACCTTACAAACACATAGTAGTCATCCTGTATGTAGCCAGTCGTAGTACATACATAGTCTTCTTTTTCTTTACATACTGCCATAGTAGTCATGTCCTTCCACGTCTCTCTGTCTCACGTCTCTCTGTCTCCTCCCAGAGTCAGAGGAGATCAAGGCGTGTCCTCGTTGTGGGGCCTACATCATGAAGACCAACGATGGCAGCTGTAACCGGATGAACTGTACCGTGTGCGCCTGCCAGTTCTGCTGGCTGTGTATGCAAGAGATCACCGACGTGCACTACCTCAGGTAGCTATAGCCACTGTTACTAACGGTTACCACTACCTCGTGTAGCTATAGCCACTGTTACTAACGGTTACCACTACCTCGGGTAGCTAGTCACTGTTACTAACGGTTACCACTACCTCAGGTAGCTATAGTCACTGTTACTAACGGTTACCACTACCTCGGGTAGCTAGTCACTGTTACTAACGGTTACCACTACCTCAGGTAGCTATAGCCACTGTTACTAACGGTTACCACTACCTCGTGTAGCTATAGCCACTGTTACTAACGGTTACCACTACCTCATATAGCTAGTCACTGTTACTTATTAGTCACTGTTACTAACGGTTACCACTACCTCAGGTAGCTATAGCCACTGTTACTAACGGTTACTACTACCTCGTGTAGCTATAGCCACTGTTACTAACGGTTACCACTACCTCATATAGCTAGTCACTGTTACTTATTAGTCACTGTTACTAACGGTTACCACTACCTCAGGTAGCTATAGCCACTGTTACTAACGGTTACCACTACCTCGTGTAGCTAGTCACTGTTACTAACGGTTACCACTACCTTATGTAGCTAGTCACTGTTACTAACGGTTACTACTACCTCGTGTAGCTAGTCACTGTTACTAACGGTTACCACTACCTCATGTAGCTAGTCACTGTTACTAACGGTTACCACTACCTCGTGTAGCTAGTCACTGTTACTAACGGTTACCACTAGGGCTGTGGCAGTCGTTTAATTTTGTCAGCCGGTTATTGTCATGCAAAAGACTGATGGTCTCAAACGGTGTTTTCCGCTAATGGAACATTTGTGCTTATAGCCTACTACCACGTGCCCATTGCCACCTCTTACAATGTGAACAAATAGCCTCACAGTTTATCGACATTTTAAGCTGAACGTTTATCGACAAACAAAGCAGAGCTCATTTATTTATTCATTTAAAATCATCATTAGAGTCGCATCCTGCAGCCTTACAATGTATTAAAAATCAAAACATATCAGACCAACGTTTGTAGAACAACTAAAGTTACATTAATAACTCTACATTAAGCATATAGGAGGACCTACAGTTGAAGTCGGAAGTTTGCATACACTTTAGCCATATACATTTAAACTCAGTTTTTCACAATTCACAACATTTAATCCTAGTAAAAAATTCCCGGTCAGTTAGGATCACCACTGTTTGTACAGATGAACGTGGTACTTTCAGGCGTTTGGAAATTGCTCCCACGGATGAACCAGACTTGTGGAGGTCTACAATAATTTTTCTGAGGTCTTGGCTGATTTCTTTTGAAAAATTGACTCCAATTGACTCAAATGATGTCAATTAGCCTATCAGAAGCTTCTAAAGCCATGGCATCATTTTCTGGAATTTTCCAAACTGTTTAAAGGCACAGTCAACTTAGTGTATGTAAACTTCTGACCCAATGGAATTGTGATACAGTGAATTATAAGTGAAATAATCTGTCTGTAAACAATTGTTGGAAAAATGACTTGTGTCATGCACAAGGTAGATGTCCTAACCGACTTGCCAAAACTATAGTTTGTTAACAAGAAATTAGTGAAGTGGTTGAAAAATGAGTTTTAATGACTCCAACGTAAGTGTATGTAAACTTCCGACTTCAACTGTATTTTTTTATTGACCGCACAACACAGAATAGTGAGCCCTCCCTCAAATCCTTTGGAGAAAATATTTATATTTTTTTTCAGCTTTGATCAATTGTTTTCTTCATACTATAAAATAATATAAAATAATGCCATGGAATTATAAGCAAATCTTGTCCGCTAAATGAACTAGTGCAGCCCACAGCCATTTGGCCTAGCCACATCAGGCCTAACATAAGGACAACTCAGAGGAAGCTATTCTGTTCTTCTGAAATAGTCTACATTTTCTTCATATCACGCTTCTTTAGACCTGTCTAAAATAAATCATGGATTTATTGTGAAGACTTATTAGACTTTTAAAAATAGCTTGTAGACTATGTGTGGGAGCCAGGAGTTACTAAATGTGTTTATGTTAATTAAAGGTAAATTACGGTGAGACGGACAGTTATTTGCTTGACAATCACCGGCTAACAAAAATTTGTGACCTCCACAGCCCTAGTCAAGACTCATGACTGCTGGTGTGGTGGTAATAGGGTCACCGCAAAAGCCCTAGTTACCACTACCTCAGGTAGCTTATAGACACTGTTACTAACGGTTACCACTACCTCAGGTAGCTATAGACACTGTTACTAACGGTTACCACTACCTCAGGTAGCTATAGACACTGTTACTAACGGTTACCACTACCTCAGGTAGCTATAGACACTGTTACTAACGGTTACTACTACCTCAGGTAGCTATAGACACTGTTACTAACGGTTACCACTACCTCAGCTAGCTATAGACACTGTTACTAACGGTTACCACTACCTCAGGTAGCTATGGGGCACTGTTACTAACGGTTACCACTACCTCAGGTAGCTATGGGACACAGGCAGATACACAGGACAGACAGCGGACACAGATACATAAAGAGACATGTAACCAAAGAGACAGACCATCAGGCTCTACTCGAAGGTCCTGTCATGTCAATTTCGGTCAGACTGACAAAGCTTATGGGATTTTAAAGATGCATTAGATTCCAGCCATCAGATAAAATGTGGCATTATATACTACCCACGTCTTTCTCACATGAGTTCTAAGCTATGGTAGTAGAGTTTAGTGGTCCAGAGAGGAGCAAGCCAACACATCCCTATAGCTAGTATCTGAGTGCATTCCAAATGGCACCCTATTCCCTACAGAGTTAATGGCCCTCTATTCCCTACAGAGTTAATGGCCCTCTATTCCCTACAGAGTTAATGGCCCTCTATTCCCTACAGAGTTAATGGCCCCCTATTCCATTACAGAGTTAATGACCCTCTATTCCCTACAGAGTTAATGGCCCTCTATTCTATTCCCTACACAGTTAATGCCCCCCTATTCCATTACAGTGTTAATGGCCCTCTATTCCCTACAGAGTTAATGGCCCTCTATTCCATTACAGAGTTAATGGCCCTCTATTCCATTACAGAGTTAATGGCCCTCTATTCCATTACAGAGTTAATGGCCCTCTATTCCATTACAGAGTTAATGGCCCTCTATTCCCTACAGAGTTAATGGCCCTCTATTCCCTACAGAGTTAATGGCCCCCTATTCCATTACAGAGTTAATGGCCCTCTATTCCCTACAGAGTTAATGGCCCTCTATTCCCTACAGAGTTAATGGCCCTCTATTCCCTACAGAGTTAATGGCCCTCTATTCCCTACAGAGTTAATGGCCCCCTATTCCATTACAGAGTTAATGGAACTCTATTCCCTACAGAGTTAATGGCCCTCTATTCCCTACACAGTTAATGGCCCTCTATTCCCTACACAGTTAATGGCCCTCTATTCCATTACAGTGTTAATGGCCCTCTATTCCCTACACAGTTAATGGCCCTCTATTCCCTACAGAGTTAATGGCCCTCTATTCCCTACACAGTTAATGGCCCTCTATTCCCTACACAGTTAATGGCCCTCTATTCCCTACACAGTTAATGGCCCCCTATTCCCTACACAGTTAATGGCCCTCTATTCCCTACAGAGTTAATGGCCCCCTATTCCCTACAGAGTTAATGGCCCTCTATTCCCCACAGCCTTAATGGCCCCCTATTCCCTACAGAGTTAATGGCCCCTCTATTCCCTACAGAGTTAATGGCCCCTCTATTCCCCACAGAGTTAATGGCCCTCTATTCCCTACAGAGTTAATGGCCCTATATTCCCTACAGAGTTAATGGCCCTCTATTCCCTACAGAGTTAATGGCCCCTCTATCCCATACAGAGTTAATGGCCCTCTATTCCCTACACAGTTAATGGCCCTCTATTCCCTACAGAGTTAATGGCCCTCTATTCCCTACAGAGTTAATGGCCCTCTATTCCCCACACAGTTAATGGCCCTCTATTCCCTAGACAGTGAAATGGACCCCTTTTCCCTAGACAGTGAAATGGACCCCTTTTCCCTAGACAGTCAAATGGACCCCTTTTCCCTAGACAGTCAAATGGACCCCTTTTCCCTAGACAGTGAAATGGACCCCTTTTCCCTACACAGTGCCTTCAGAAAGTGTTCATACTCCTTTTCTTATTCCACATGTTGTTGTGTTACAGCCTAAATTCAAAATGAAAAAAATAAAGTAAAATCACCCATCTACAATATCCGATAATTGCTGTTCCTACTTTTCAGACGGTTCCTACTGATCTCAGTGTTCAGACTGTTCAGATTGTTTTCTCCCAATACACGATAAACACAAAATTAAAACATATATATTTTTTAAATATTTGCAAAATGATTGAAAATGAAATACAGAAATCTAATTTACATAAGTATACACACCCCTGAGTCAATACATGTTAGAATCACATTTGGCAGTGATTACAGCTGTGAGTCTTTCTGGGTAAGTCTCTAAGAGCTGTGAGTCTTTCTGGGTAAGTCTCTGAGAGCTGTGAGTCTTTCTGGGTAAGTCTCTGAGAGCTTTGCACACCTGGATTATACAATTTTTGGCCATTATTATTTTTAGAATTCTTCAAGCTCTGTCATATTGGTTGTTGATCATTGCTAGACAAGTGTTTTCAAGTCTTGCCATTGATTTTCTAGCAGATTTAAGTCAAATCTGTAACTCGGCCACATTTACTGTCTTCTTGTTAAGCAAGTCCAGTGTAGATTTCACTTTTGTGTTTTAGGTTATTGTCCTGCTGAAAGGTGAATTTATCTCCCAGTGTCAGGTGGAAAGCAGACTGAACCAGGTTTTCCTCAAGGATTGTTCCTGTGCTTAGCTCCATTACGTTTGTTTTTATCATGAAAACTTCCCAGTCCTTAGCGATGACAAGCATACCCATAACATGATGCAGCCACCGCTATGCTTTAAAATATGGAGAGTGGTATTCAGTAATGTGTTGTATTGGATTTGCAGACAAATCATTACAAACAGTAACCAGCCAAGTAGAAGAGTTACACAAGTCAGAAATAGAGATAAAATCAATCCCTTACCTTTGATGATTTTCATATGGTTGCACTCAGCAGACATTAATTTACTCAATAAATGTTCCTTTTGTTCGATAAAGTCTCTTTATATCCGAAAACCTCCGTCTTGTTAGCGCGTTTTCTTCAGTAATCCATAGGCTCAAACGCAGTCAAAACAGGCAGACAAAAAATCCAAATTGTATCCGTAAAGTTCATAGAAACATGTCAAACGATGTTTATATTCAAACCTCAGGTTGTTTATAGCCTAAATAATCGATAATATTTCAACCGGACAATAACGTCGTCAATTTAAAAGGTAAACAAGAAACGCACTCTCTCGGTCGTGCGCATGAAAAAGCTCTGTGAAACTTTAGGGTCCACTCATTCAGACTGCTCTTACTTCCTCCTTTTTCAGAATACAAGCCTGAAACAATTTCTAAAGACTGTTGACATCTAGTGGAAGGCATAGGAACTGCAATTTGAGTCCTAAGTTAATGGATACTGTAATGGCATTGAATAGAAAACTACAAAATCAACAAATAAACTACTTCCTGAATGGATTTTTCTCAGGTTTTCGCCTGCCAAATCAGGTGTTATACTCACAGACACTATTTTAACAGTTTTGGAAACTTTAGAGTGTTTTCTATCAAAATATTATATGCATATCCTATCTTCTGGGCCCGAGAAGCAGGCAGTTTAATTTGGGCATGCTTTTCATCCAAAATTCTGAATGCTGCCCCCTACCCTAGAGAAGTTAAGATTTTTTTTTACTCCTGAGCTTTTTTTAGGCTTGCTCTAACACAGGTTTTGAATACTTAAGACTCAAGACATTTTAGCTTTTCATTTACATTTTTTTAATTTGTCAAATTTTGGAAAACCATAATTACACTTTGACATTATGGGGTACTGTGTGTAGGTCGGTGACACAGCATCTCAATGTAATCCATTTAACATTCAGGCTGTAACAAAAACAACATGTGGGAAAAGTTGAAGGGTGTGAGTACTTTCTGAAGGTATTGTATATGAAACTAACTCTCATGAATGCATTGCAGTCCCTCAGGCTGTACATTCTAGTCCGTCCTCTAAACTCTTTTTCCTGTCTCTCGTCCTCTTCCTCCAGTCCCTCAGGTTGTACGTTCTGGGGGAAGAAGCCGTGGTCTCAGACCCGGAAGGTGCTGTGGCAGGTGGGCATGCTGCTCGGCGCCCCAGTAATCATCTCTCTCATCGCTGGCATCGCCATCCCCGTCATCATAGTGGGCATTCCCATTTACATGGGCCGCAAGGTACGAGGGCATGTTGACCCCTAACCTTAGCCCATCTACATGGGCCGCAAGGTACGAGGACATGTTGACCCCTAACCCTAACCCATCTACATGGGCCTCAAGGTACGAGGACATGTTGACCCCTAACCTTAGCCCATCTACATGGGCCGCAAGGTACGAGGACATGTTGACCCCTAACCTTAGCCCATCTACATGGGCCGCAAGGTACGAGGACATGTTGACCCCTAACCTTAGCCCATCTACATGGGCCGCAAGGTACGAGGGCATGTTGACCCCTAACCCTAACCCATCTCCATGTGCCTGAAAGGTAGGAGGACATATTGACCCTTAACCCTAGCCCCTAACCCAGCTACATGTGCTGAAATATAGGACCTTGTCTTCTGTAGAGAGAAAAAGAATGTCCGCTCACTGTAGTCTAATGTCTGCTCGTTTTCTGCTCTCAAGTGATATTTTAATTAAGCTATCGGTGACACAAATACAACAATTCAACCATTTATTATGAATTGAAATTGTAAAAAACGACTAATGATACCTTATATGATCATGTCGACCATTTTGACATCATGAGTTCTTCTTCCCCTCCCCCCCAGGTCCACGGTCGCTGTAAGAAGAACAATATCTCAGGTAGTAAACATTACCTAACGGTGGCCAGTGGCGTCATGATGTCCGTGTTCGTGTCGCCCGTCATAGCTGCTGTCACTGTGGGTAAGGACAGGACAGCGACAAACAACGAGAACACAAACAACGACAATACACACAATGAGAACACAAACAACGAGAACACAAACAACGAGAACACACACAACGAGAACACAAACAACGAGAACACAAACAACGAGAACACAAACAACGAGAACACACACAACGAGAACACACACAACGAGAACACACACAACGAGAACACAAACAACGAGAACACAAACAACGAGAACACAAACAACGAGAACACAAACAACGAGAACACACACAACGAGAACACAAACAACGAGAACACACACAACGAGAACACAAACAACGAGAACACAAACAACGAGAACACAAACAACGAGAACACAAACAACGAGAACACACACAACGAGAACACACACAACGAGAACACAAACAACGAGAACACAAACAACGAGAACACAAACAACGAGAATACAAACAACGAGAATACAAACAACGAGAATACAAACAACGAGAACACACACAACGAGAACACAAACAACGAGAACACAAACAACGAGAACACACACAACGAGAACACACACAACGAGAACACAAACAACGAGAACACAAACAACGAGAACACACACAACGAAAACACACACAACGAGAACACAAACAACGAGAACACAAACAACGAGAACACACACAACGAGAACACAAACAACGAGAACACACACAACGAAAACACAAACAACGAGAATACAAACAACGAGAATACAAACAACGAGAATACAAACAACGAGAACACAAACAACGAGAACACAAACAACGAGAATACAAACAACGAGAATACAAACAACGAGAACACATCTCCATCTTGTCCACTAAACTCTAAGAGTTAGGCCGTAATTTACAGGGCAACTTGCACTTCCTGATTTGTTTTTCATGAATACTCATTAAGAAATGTTAGCGGACATGACTGAAGGCAAACGACATTTGTCTTGGGGTTGTGGTTTGAAGTGGGTGTTTCTTGGTTGTATCTTTGCCATGGAATCACAACAAAAAGTCCCAGTAGTGAGTACAGCGAGGTCATTTAAGCTAGCTGTGATTTGGTCCCAGTAGTGAGTACAGCGAGGTCATTTAAGCTAGCTGTGATTTGGTCCCAGTAGTGAGTACAGCGAGGTCATTTAAGCTAGCTGTGGTTTGGTCCCAGTAGTGAGTACAGCGAGGTCATTTAAGCTAGCTGTGGTTTGGTCCCAGTAGTGAGTACAGCGAGGTCATTTAAGCTAGCTGTGGTTTGGTCCCAGTAGTGAGTACAGCGAGGTCATTTAAGCTAGCTGTGGTTTGGTCCCAGTAGTGAGTACAGCGAGGTCATTTAAGTTAGCTGTGGTTTGGTCCCAGTAGTGAGTACAGCGAGGTCATTTAAGCTAGCTGTGGTTTGGCGAGAACAACGTTTGGAAGTTGAGGACTTCTCCCCTCCTGACTGACTTGCCGTCTCAAGATTGTCAGCTAATTCAGTACTATGTTGGCTTAACCTTGTGCTGACCTTGTGTTTAGCCAAGCTGACAACAGCTAGCTAGCATAGCTTGGTGATAGCTGCAGCTAGCTGTCCTATCTAGCTGACAACAGCTAGCTAGCATAGCTTGGTGATAGCTGCAGCTAGCTGTCCTATCTAGCTGACAACAGCTAGCTAGCATAGCTTGGTGATAGCTGCAGCTGGCTAGCCTATCAAATCAAAAGCAAATCA
Source organism: Salvelinus fontinalis (assembly GCF_029448725.1). Taxonomy (NCBI): domain Eukaryota; kingdom Metazoa; phylum Chordata; class Actinopteri; order Salmoniformes; family Salmonidae; genus Salvelinus; species Salvelinus fontinalis. The sequence continues at coordinate 41,208,659 of NC_074691.1, read as the reverse complement.
AATCCAATTTTATTTGTCACATGCACATGGTTAGCAGATGTTAATGCGAGTGTAGTGAAATGCTTGTGCTTCTAGTTCCGACAGTGCAGCAATACCTTACAAGTAATCTAACAATTCCACAACAACTACATATAAATATATGGATGAGCAATGACCGAGCGGCAAAGCTTGCCTATGCAAGATGCAATAGATGGTATAAAATACAGTATATACACATGAGATGAGTAATGCAAGATATGTAAACATTATTAAAGTGGCATTATTAATGTGACTAGTGATCAATTTATTAAAGTGGCCAATGATTTCAAGATATCTAGCTGACAGCAGCTAGCTAGCATAGCTTGGTGATAGCTGCAGCTAGCTGTCCTATCTAGCTGACAGCAGCTAGCTAGTGTAGCTTGGTGATAGCTGCAGCTAGCTGTCCTATCTAGCTGACAGCAGCTAGCTAGCATAGCTTGGTGATAGCTGCAACTAGCTCTCCTATCTAGCTGACAGCAGCTAGCTAGCGTAGCTTGGTGATAGCTGCAGCTTTCTCAGTCAAATCAGTTATGGTAAGAAATCAAGAGCCAGTGTCTGGACTGTGTTTCACAAGACACTCGTTCTACAACGCTTTGCTACGAAAGTAGCTTGCAACTTAGTTTCAACGTTTCATCACATCGTGTACTATATTCAGGGGCGGCAGGTAGCCTAGTGGTTAGAGCGTTGGACTAGGAACCGGAAGGTTTGCTAGATCGAATCCCCGAGCTGACAAGGTAAAAATCTGTCATTCTGCCCCTGAACAAGGCAGTTAACCAGTTAACCCACTGTTCCCCTGAACAAGGCAGTTAACCAGTTAACCCACTGTTCCCCTGAACAAGGCAGTTAACCAGTTAACCCACTGTTCCCCTGAACAAGGCAGTTAAAACCAGTTAACCCACTGTTCCTAGGCCGTCATTGAAAATAAGAATTTGCCTAGTTAAATAAAGGGTAAGATTTTTTTTATTTTTATAATAATATTTGCTGTTTAAGTCAGAGTCTATCATCTGTTTAATAGTGTTACTTTCCATCACACTGTGTTGTTATAATGGTACATGCAGTATTTTGGAAAAACTACTTCCTGGACAATAGAACAGCAATAGTAATAGAAGTAATCCCAAATGGCACCCTATTCCATATGAGCCCTGGTCCAAAGTAGTGCACTACATAGGGAATAGTGTGCTGTTTGGGACTCAGACATTGATGTCTTACTGGGTCAGAGATGGGTGAAGATAGAATATGTCTTACTGAGAGAGAGAGAGATGGGTGAAGATAGAATATGACTTACTGTGAGAGAGAGAGATGGGTGAAGATAGAATGTCTTACTGAGAGAGAGAGAGATGGGTGAAGATAGACTGTCTTACTGTCAGAGAGAGAGAGAGAGAGAGAGAAAGAGAGAGACAGACAGAGAGAGAGAGAGGGAGAGAGAGAGTGAGAGAGAGAGAGAGAGAGAGAGAGAGAGAGAGAGAGAGAGGGAGAGAGAGAGAGATGGGTGAAGATAGAATATAGCTTACTGAGAGATATTGTTTATTTCACTTGTGTATATTATCTACTTCACTAGCTTTGGTATAGTTAACATATGTTTCCATGACAATAAAGACCCTTCAATTGAATTGAGATGGTTCCTGGTCCAAAGTCATAAGTTTAACTCTACCAGAGAGAGGCCCGAGGACACACACACACACACACACACACACACACACACACACACACACACACACACACACACACACACACACACACACACACACACACACACACACTCCATTGGTCAACTGGCTATCTCCTCATATGGTTCTCCTCTCAATCTGAGAAAAGAGCTGAAACACACACAAGAAACACACACACACAGAATAGCCCTGGAATTGCCTTAGAATAGCTTTGGAATAGCTTTGGAATAGACCTGGAATAGACCTGGAATAGACCTGGAATAGACCTAGAATAGACCTAGAATAGCTTTGGAATAGCCTTGGAATAGACCTGGAACTGCCTTAGAATAGCTTTGGAATAGCCTTGGAATAGACCTGGAATAGCCCTGGAATAGACCTGGAATAGCCTTGGAATAGACCTGGAATAGACCTGGAATAGCCTTGGAATAGACCTGGAATAGCCCTGGAATAGACCTGGAATAGACTTTACTCCTTATTCTCTTTGATGACTTGTAATTTCATAACATGTTTGTCTCTGGCAGAAGCCTGGGTTCAAATAGTATTAGGTTTCTTTCAAATCCTTAACCTGTGTCTGATGAATCTTTGACATGCAATAGTCCCAAAAGTGCAAACTCCACCCATCTGGCACTCCAGGCATGCTCAATCAAATGAATTGCAAATACTATTTGAACCCAGGTCTTTCTCTGGCAGAAGCCTGGGGCATGGGAGTTTACTGCTGCCTCACTGGTTTGTGTATGTGTGCTCTGCCTGACCCTGCCGCCTCTGAAGTGTCACTACCATCACCACACTGTTGAACTGAAGGCTGGGACTCAGCACATTAGCCTCTCCCTCTTCCTCCACACATCCCCCTCTCCATCCATTCATCTCTCCATCCCTCTCTCTCTCTCCATCTGAAAGGACTTATCTGTTCTTGTGGGCTTCAGCTCTGACGCCCTCTTTTCTATCCCTCTTTCTTCTTGTCTCTCTTCCTCTCTTTCTCTCTGTCTCCCCCGTCCCTCTTTCTATTTCTCTCTTTCCCTCTTTCTCCTCCTTGTCTCTCTTTCTCTCTCTGTCCTTCTCTTGGTCTCTCCATCCCTCTTTCTCTCTATCTTTCCCTCTTTCTCCTCCTTGTCTTTCTCTCTCTCCTCTCTCTCTCCTCTCTGTCTCCCCCATCCCTCTTTCTCTCTCTTTTCGTCTTTCTCCTCCTTGTCTCCCCCCCCTCTCTCCCATCCCTATGTACTGGTGTCACCCTGTCTGCGGGTCATTGATGCCACAGTATCCTATAATGTCCAGTGTAGCGTTGACAATATGGCCCTTTTTGTTTGTGATGTGACCACTATTGTGTCCCCAACATTTCTGACCAGGTCTCATGTTCCTGTGATGCAGCGCTCTACAGTGAAGCCTTTTGTACATCAGGTTAAAGTTCATACTAGGTTAGATGTACTGGGAGGAGGAAGAGAAAGGCTAGCTGGCAATGTCAGTCCTGTTTCCATTTTTGTTACTTTAACCCAGTCATCCGTGGGAGAGAGAGATGGGTGAAGATAGATGTATTGGTGCGTCAGGTAGCCTAGTGGTTAGAGCGTTGGGCCAGTAACAGAAAAGGTTGCTAGATCGAATCCCAGCGCTGACAAGGTAAAAAAATGTGTCATTCTGCCCCTGAACAAGGCAGTTTAACCCACTGTTCCCCGGTAGGCCATCATTGTAAAATAAGAATTTGTTGTTAACTGACTTGTCTATTTAAATAAAGGTTAAATAAATACAAATAAATACAAATCTCTGCGTACTCTTAGTTGTTCTCATGTATTGTTTATTTATTTTGACAGGAAGTCCTGTTGAAACCAAGGTGTCTGTCACACCAGGAATCACTCTTCTAGCTACATTCATTCATATGTTAAAATGTGCCGGTTATTTTCCTCAGGGTAACATTTATTGACAAGGAAATACAGGTACCTCAGGCAGTCTCTCATCCTGTCTCTATTTTGACAGGAAGTCCTGTTGAAACCAAGGTGTCTGTCACACCAGGAATCACTCTTCTAGCTACATTCATATGTTAAAATGTGCCGGTTATTTTCCTCAGGGTAACATTTATTGACAAGGAAATACAGGTACCTCAGTCAGTCTCTCATCCTGTCTCTTCCTGTCCCTCTTGTAGGGGTGGGCGTCCCGTTGATGTTGACGTATGTCTATGGGGTCGTCCCCATGTCGCTCTGTCGGAATGGATGGTGCCGGCCGCAGAACGAGCCCCCAGAAACACATAAGATACAACTGGAAGACCTAGCCAGCTGTAAGGGGCTTTAGTATAGTATATTGGATGCTAAATATTGTATCTAATGCTTACCTATATTTTGTCTTTTTGTTTTAAGAACTATGTACATTATATTATAAGTAAAAAGATTCCTTAATGCTTTTATTAAAGTAACTCAACTTATCCCATCTTGAATTGTTCAGCACTGAGTCGTTCAAAGTAAACTTAAATATACCAGTCCAATAGATCACAATAGACCAGTCCAATAGATCACCAATAGATCAGTCCAATAGATCACGATAAACCAGTCCAATAGATCACCAATAGATCAGTCCAATAGACCAGTCTGATAGATCAGTCCGAGAGATCACAATAGACCAGTCAAATAGATCACCAATAGACCAGTCCAATAGACCAGTCCGATAGATAAGTCCAATAGACCAGTCCAATAGATCACCAATAGATCACCAATAGATCAGTCCAATAGACCAGTCCAATAGATCAGTCCAATTGACCAGTCCAATAGATCAGTCCAATAGACCAGTCCAATAGATCACCAATAGACCAGTCCAATAGATCACCAATAGACCAGTCCAATATACCAGTCCGATAGATCAGTCCGAGAGATCACAATAGATCAGTCCGAGAGATCACAATAGACCAGTCCAATAGATCACCAATAGACCAGTCCAATAGATCAGTCCAATAGACCAGTCCAATAGATCATCAATAGACCAGCCCAATAGATCAGTCCAATAGACCAGTCCAATAGGTCACCAATAGACCAGTCCAATAGATCACCAATAGATCAGTCCAATAGACCAGTCCAATAGATCACCAATAGACCAGTCCAATAGATCACCAATAGATCACCAATAGACCAGTCCGATAGATCAGTCCGATAGATCACAATAGACCAGTCCAATAGATCCCCAATAGATCAGTCCGATAGACCAGTCCAATAGATCACCAATAGATTCAAATCAAATGTATTTATAAAGCCCTTCGTACATCAGCTGATATCTCAAAGTGCTATACAGAATCCCAGCCTAAAACCCCAAACAGCAAGCAATGCAGGTGTAGAAGCACAGTGGCTAGGAAAAACTCCCTAGAAAGGCCAACACCTAGGAAGAAACCTAGAGAGGAACCAGGCTATGAGGGGTGGCCAGTCCTCTTCTGGCTGTGCCGGATGGAGATTATAACAGGACATGGCCAAGATGTTCAAATGTTCATAAATGACCAGCATGGTCAAATAATAGTAATCACAGTGAACAGATCAGGGTACCATAGCCGCAGGCAGAACAGTTGAAACTGGAGCAGCAGCACGGCCAGGTGGACTGGGGACAACAAGGAGTCATCATGCCAGGTAGTCCTGAGGCATGGTCCTAGGGCTCAAGTCCTCTGAAAGAGAGAGAGAAAGAAAGAGAGAATTAGAGAGCGCATACTTAAATTCACACAGTACACCGGATAAGACAGGAGAAATACTCCAGATATAACAGACTGACCCTAGCCCCCCGACACAAACTACTGCAGCATAAATACTGGAGGCTGAGACAGGAGGGGTCAGGAGACACTGTGGCCTCATCCGATGATACCCCCGAACAGGGCCAAACAGGCAGGATATAACCCCACCCACTTTGCCAAAGCACAGCCCCCACACCACTAGAGGGATATCCGCAACCCACCAACTTACCATCAGACAAGGCCGAGTATAGCCCACAAAGGTCTCCGCCGATCAATCCGATAGACCAGTCCAATAGACCGGTCTGATAGGCCAGTCCAATAGACCAGTCTATTAGATCACAATAAATCAGTCCAATAGACCAGTCCAATAGATCACAATAGGCCAGTCCAATAGGCCAGTCCAATAGGCCAGTCCAATAGATCACAATAGGCCAGTCCAATAGACCGGTCTGATAGGCCAGTCCAATAGACCAGTCCAATAGATCACAATAGGCCAGTCCAATAGGCCAGTCCAATAGGCCAGTCCAATAGATTAGTCCAATAGACCACAATAGATCGATCCAATAGATCACAATAAATCCATCCAATAGAACACCAATAGATCAAGCCAAAAGATCAGTCCAATAGACCATTCCAATAGATCAGTCCAATAGATTATAATAGATCAGTCCAATAGATTACAATAGACCACTCCAATAGATCAGTCCAATAGATTATAATAGATCAGTCCAATAGATTACAATAGATCAGTCCAATAGATCACAGTAAATCAATCCAATAGATCAGTCCAATAGATCACAATAGGCCAGTCCAACAGACCAGTCCAATAGATCAATCTAATAGATTACAATAGATCCATCCAATAGACCAGTCCAATAGATCACAATAGATCAGTCAAATAGGTCACTAATACATCAGTCCAATAGATCACCAATAGATCACAGTAAATCAATCCACTAAATCACAATAGGCCAGTCCAATGGGCCAGTCCAATATGCCAGTCCAATAGATCACAATAGATCCATGCAATAGACCAGTCCGATAGATCCGTCTAATTGATCACTAATAGATCAGTCTAATAGATCACCAATGTATCAATCCAATAGATCACCAATAGATCCATCCAATTGATCACCATAGATCAGTCCAATAGATCACCAATAGATCACCAATAGGCCAGTCCAATAGATCACCAATAGATCACAATAGACCAGTCCAATAGATCACCAATAGATCAGTCCAATAGATCACCAATAGATTACAATAGATCCATCCAATAGATCCATCCTATAGACCAGTTCAATGGATCACCAATAGATCAATTTGATAGATCCCAATTAGACCAGTCCAATAGATTGCCAGCAGCATACCACCCTGCATCCCACTGCTGGCTTGCCTCTGAAGCTAAGCAGGGTTGGTCCTGGTCAGTCCCTGGATGGGAGACCAGATGCTGCTGGAAGTGGTGTTGGAGGGCCAGTAGGAGGCACTCTTTCCTCTGGTCTAAAAAATATCCCAATGGCCCAGGGCAGGGATTGGAGACATTGCCCTGTGTAGGGTGCCGTCTTTCGGATGGGACTGTTAAACAGGTGTCCTGACTCTCTGAGGTCATTAAAGATCCCATGGCACTTATCGTAAGAGTAGGGGTGTTAACCCTGGTGTCCTTGCTAAATTCCCAAGCTGTCCATCATGGTCACCTAGTCATCCCCAGCTTACAATTGGCTCATTCATCCCCCTCCTCTCCCCTGTAACTATTAAAATACAAAATAGATCACTAATAGATCAGCACCATAGATCACAATAAATCAGTCCAATAGATTACAATAGATCCATCCAATAGACCAGTCCAATAGACCAGTCCAATCTGATAGATCAGTCAAATAGATCACTAATAGACCAGTCCAATAGACCAATCCAATAGATCACAATAGGCCAGTCCAATAGATTAGTCCGATAGATCAGTCCGATCAATCTAATAGATCACAATAGATCAGTCCAGTAGACCACTCCAATAGATCACAAAAAAATCTATCCTATAGATCAGTCCAATAGATCACCAATAGATCAGTCCAATAGAACACCAATAGATCAGTCCAATAGAACACCAATAGATCACAATAGATCCATCCAAAATATCCATCCAATAGACCAGTCCAATAGATCACAATGGATCAGTCAAATAGATTAGTCCAATAAATCACAATTGATCAATCCAATAGATCACAATAGATCAATCTAATAGATTACAATAGATCCATCCAATAGACCCGTCCTATAGATAAATCCAATAGACCAGTCCGATAGATCACAGATAGATCAGTCCAATAGATCACAGTAGATCAGTCCAATAGATTAATCCGATAGACCGGTCCAATAGATCACAATAAATCAGTCCAATAGATCAGTTCAATAGATCACAATAAATCAATCCAATAGATCACAATAGGCCAGTCCAATAGACCAGTCCAATAGATCACAATTGATCAGTCCGATAGATCCATCCAATAGATCAGTCCAATAGATCAGTCCAATAGATCAGTCCAAGTCCAGTCCAGTAGATCAGTATCACTAATAGGTTCGTCCAATAGAGCACAATATATCAATCCAATAGATCACAATAGATCAATCCAATAGATCACAGTAGATCCGTCCAATATATCCATCCACTTGATCAGTCAAATAGATCACTAATAGATAAGTCAAATAGATCAATAATAGATCAGTCCAATAGATCACCAATAGATCACCAATAGATCACTAATAGATCACTAATAGATCACTAATAGATTAGTCCAATAGATCACTAATAGATCACTAATAGATTAGTCCAATAGATCACTAATAGATCACTAATAGATTAGTCCAATAGATGTTGACACTACTGTATGATTGTATGGTTGTTTCCTAGTTTTAATCTGATGTTGTTTCTGAACTTCTTTTGAAGATCTTCTATTCTCTCATGTAGTCAGCGACCACTGGCCGGGGCCGGGCCCAAGAGGCCAGACCAACCCCGCCCTCAGCGACACCAGCGTCCAGGAAGTCCTACAAGATGTTAGGGTCAGCGTACAGGAAGTTGGCGTGCTCCCCAGCACCAGCAGTGCTGCCACGCCCCCGGAACCAGATGCATGCACAGGATTGGACAAGCATCAGATGCGTCATGTTTATACGCAGCAGGACAGCCAATCAGACTGCGAAGGGGTTGGGGGTGCTGGGATGCTGGATAATACACAGACATTCTCCTTGCGGTCAGTGCCTCTTGTCGTATAGTTTTTGATTGATTGATTGATTGAGCCCAAAGTATTTCTTTGCAAAGTTTCTCTTCGTTCAATTCAAGTCAGTTCAATACACATTCATTTATCCCCTCAAGAGCAATTACAAAAGACAAGTCATTTAATTCCTTTGATGCAACCTGCCTCTAGATCATAAAACATGGCTGAAATATTATGTAACAGGCCTATCCTTGATGCTGTTCATGTTCTCATGTTGCAGGGAGGGAACGAACATTGAGGTGCGTGTAGAGATCGAGGCCCATCCACGAGGCGCACGTCAGTCCAGCCTCAGTAGCATCCTGTCCAGTCGCAGCCTATCAGCTGAGTCCCTGGGTCGAGCGCACTCAGTAGGCCGCGCCCACTCGCAAGATCACCTGGGCCACGCCCACTCCCAGGAACATCTGTGTGCCTCTGAACATGAAGAAGAGTGCGGAGAAAAGGAAAGAGGAGGAAGAGAGGGAGAAAGCAGGGACCACCTGCATGTTTTTGAGACGGACAATGTCTGAGCTCCGCCTACTATTTAGGTCACACCCCGTTTCCACTACAGGCTCCTCCCACCAGCTGTCTTCCTGCTCCACCGTCTAAGAGTCGAGGACATGGAGAGAGAGAAAAGGAGAGATGGAAAAAGTGTGTTTGTGAAAAATAGACAAAATAAAGAGGGCCGCTTGCCAACACAGATGCATCAAAACAAACCAGAAATGACTGAAAGCATGTTGATCGACTAGTTTTGTGGGTGTTAGCCTCACTTTACCGTGTCCTTTCAGAAGAGAATGCCCCCCCCCCCCTCCCAATCTAACACTGGTCTATTTAAATGATTATTTAAATTAAAATGATTACCAAGCCCCTTCTCTACCTATACCCGCGTACTTATAATGATCTAGAGTCGTTTGTATCAAGCATCTCAGAGTTGGAGTGCTGATCTCGGACCAGTTTTGCCTTTTCGATCACAATAAATACGATTATTATAGACAGAGAAGACCTGATCCTAGATCAGCACTCCTACACAGGTGATACATACAACGCCTAATGTCCCCCCTTCCATCTAAGATACCATTTTAAGAGATCTAAAAGCATGTTTTGTTCTGTAGGGGTTAGCCATATGTAACATGCTGCTTCAACTCTCTCTTCCTGTCCTGACACTGATGAGGTATGAAATGCTTCCTGCCCGTCCCGTGTTGATGATGACATGCGATAGAACGTAGAGAGGCTACTGTGTAAAAGGGTGTAATGAAGTGGGGGGGGGTTTCCTCACAAAGGGTTATTTCAGTATTGTCAGATACAGTGTAAACCTGACTTTATGCAACACGTTTTAACATGCTGGTCCAACTACAGGCCTTGTTGAAATGCAGTCGCCCTCGACTATGACTGGTTGGTGATCTCAGTGAATTTCATAGTAGACCACTTTGACCATACTGGTTATCAAGCTGATATTCCCTTCCATTGAGGAGGTTGGGGGGTGTGTGTGTGTGTGTGTGGGGGGGGGGCTATATGTTTTGGTCAAGGCATGCATTCTTTCGCTGCTGTGAATCTAAGCAATATTCAGGGACCAGGCGCTGTGACGTTTAGCGCCAGACATATCCTACGGACTCTGGCTGCCTGCATTCCAAATGGCACCCTATTCCCTACCCCACTGGGCACAGACGTCAGTTCAACGTCTAGTTTTGATTTACATTTGGTTGAGTTTGTAAACTAACATGAATTCAATGTGAAATGAACAACAACAACAACAACAAAAATGTCACTGTCATTTGGGTTTAGATTAAAAGTTTGGTGAAAAAAAAAATCCGTTTTTGTCACGAGAATTTCTATCCCAATGTTCTAACCAAACTATTTTATATCTCTGTCTAATTCCTGAAGGTTGTACATCTCCAGTTCAAAGACATAGACAGTCTCAGCCTCCAATAGATCAATACTTTATGCAGAGAGTGCTCTGCGAATCTTTTTAAACACACACACACAAACAAGTTCAAATCTTAAGTTACGCCTTGCTCAGACAGTTACTTTTCCACTACACACATACATTGTTTATCATATTCTGCAACATGTTTCATAATTTTCTGCAAGCATAACAATTTCTCCCCTCCACGGGTGGGGACAGAATGTCCAGTTATTGATTTCATAGCACAACTTGTCTGTCGATAGCTCCTCTTATTCTTTGTTTCACACTTGCACCCTGCTTACATAGCTAAACAGGAACAAAATGTCCTGGTTCTAATTATGATTCTAATACATTTCACACAATTATATGGTTTCAGGGTGGAATACTTTAGTCATTATCTTAAACGTACAGATTCTTCTATCAGTTTTCCACATTGATTCAACGTCATCACGTTGCATTTTTGGGTTGAAATGACGTGGAAACAACTTTGATTGAACAAATGTTTTTTGCCCACTGGGATCATAATTCACTACTTCTGACCAGGGCCCATAAGGACTAGGGTGCTATTTAACCAGGGCCCATAGGGATCTGGTTAAAAGTAGTGCACTATATTAGGGAATAGGGTGCCATTTGGGAATGTACTATCTTAACAGAGATCCATAATACAGTATTTCACTAGCAACAGCAGCAGTAGCAGCACGGCCCTCTAGCTAGGGCTTAGAACAGGGCTGGGTCACTCTGATAGTAGCAGCACGGCCCTGTAGCTAGGGCTTAGAACAGGGCAGGGTCACTCTGATAGTAGGAGCACGGCCCTGTAGCTAGGGCTTAGAACAGGGCTGGGTCACTGATAGTAGCAGCACGGCCCTGTAGCTAGGGCTTATAACAGGGCTGGGTCACTCTGATAGTAGCAGCACGGCCCTGTAGCTAGGGCTTAGAACAGGGCTGGGTCACTCTGATAGTAGGAGCACGGCCCTGTAGCTAGGGCTTATAACAGGGCTGGGTCACTCTGATAGTAGCAGCCAGGCCCTGTAGCTAGGGCTTAGAACAGGGCTGGGTCACTCTGATAGTAGCAGCACGGCCCTGTAGCTAGGGCTTAGAACAGGGCTGGGTCACTCTGATAGTAGGAGCACGGCCCTGTAGCTAGGGCTTAGAACAGGGCTGGGTCACTCTGATAGTAGGAGCACGGCCCTGTAGCTAGGGCTTAGAACAGGGCTGGGTCACTCTGATAGTAGCAGCACGGCCCTGTAGCTAGGGCTTAGAACAGGGCTGGGTCACTCTGATAGTAGCAGCACGGCCCTGTAGCTAGGGCTTAGAACAGGGCTGGGTCACTCTGATAGTAGCAGCACGGCCCTGTAGCTAGGGCTTAGAACAGGGCTGGGTCACTCTGATAGTAGCAGCACGGCCCTGTAGCTAGGGCTTAGAACAGGGCTGGGTCACTCTGATAGTAGCAGCACGGCCCTGTAGCTAGGGCTTAGAACAGGGCTGGGTCACTCTGATAGTAGGAGCACGGCCCGGTAGCTAGGGCTTAGAACAGGGCTGGGTCACTCTGATAGTAGCAGCACGGCCCTGTAGCTAGGGCTTAGAACAGGGCTGGGTCACTCTGATAGTAGCAGCACGGCCCTGTAGCTAGGGCTTAGAACAGGGTTGGGTCACTCTGATAGTAGCAGCACGGCCCTGTAGCTAGGGCTTAGAACAGGGCTGGGTCACTCTGATAGTAGCAGCCAGGCCCTGTAGCTAGGGCTTAGAACAGGGCTGGGTAACTCTGATAGTAGGAGCACGGCCCGGTAGCTAGGGCTTAGAACAGGGCTGGGTCACTCTGATATTCTGGCATGTGTGTCTGTTGGTTTCTTTCTGTCAAACCAGCATCTGATTTAGACCTGGGAAACCAGGTGTGTGGACTCCGTGTGTGTGTGTGTGTGTGTGATTAAGTGTCAGACAGAAGATAGAACAGCAGGCAACCAAGTTCCTGAGGAATAGAAATCTTGGCCTTCCCTGGCTTAGAACATCTCTCTTAAAGCTGCATGGTTTCTGCTCCTCACTCCCTGGTTGTCCAGGAGTTAGCCACCACCACAACACACACACACACACACACACACACACACACACACACACACACACACACACACACACACACACACACACACACACACACACACACACGCTATTGAACTGCAGTGGTGATGCTGTCGACAAACAGAAGACACAGGAACCACCACCAGACCATCTTAGTCGATCACAGCACCCAGACCCCTCAGTCGATCACATCACCCAGACCCCTCAGTCGATCACAGCACCCAGACCCCTCAGTCGATCACAGCACCCAGAACCTCTCAGTCGATCACAGCACCCAGACCCCCTCAGTCGATCACAGCACCCAGACCCATCAGTCAATCACAGCACCCAGACCACCTCAGTCGATTACAGCACCCAGACCCCTCAGTTGATCACAGCACCCAGACCCCCTCAGTCGATCACAGCACCCAGACCCCTCAGTCGATCACAGCACCCAGACTCTCTCAGTCGACCACAGCACCCAGAACCTCTCAGTCGATCACAGCACCCAGACCCCCTCAGTCGATCACAGCACCCAGAACCTCTCAGTCGATCACAGCACCCAGAGCCCCTCAGTCGATCACAGCACCCAGACCCCCTTAGTCGATCACAGCACCCAGACCCCCTCAGTCGATCACAGCACCCAGACCCCTCAGTCGATCACAGCACCCAGTACCTCTCAGTCGATCACAGCACCCAGACCACCTCAGTCGATCACAGCACCCAGAACCTCTCAGTCGATCACAGCACCCAGACCACCTCAGTCGATCACAGCACCCAGACCACCTCAGTCGATCACAGCACCCAGACCACCTCAGTCGATCACAGCACCCAGAACCTCTCAGTCGATCACAGCACCCAGACCACCTCAGTCGATCACAGCACCCAGACCCCCTCAGTCGATCACAGCACCCAGAACCTCTCAGTCGATCCCAGAGCAGCGGTGTTCTACAAGCAGCATGCTAACTCAGGCTATATCCATTCTAGATGATTATGATGATGAGAAAATATGAACTGAAAAATTAACAGAAAGATTCCTGAGTGTGAAATCCCTTGTGAAGAGGACCTCGGAGAGACAGACAACCATGGGGATTGATACAGATATGGTATGTATTCAGAGCCATGGGGATTGATACAGATATGGTATGTATTCAGAGCCATGGGGATTGATACAGATATGGTATGCATCCAGAGCCATGGGGATTGATACAGACATGGTATGTATTCAGAGCCATGGGGATTGATACAGACATGGTATGCATCCAGAGCCATGGGGATTGATACAGACATGGTATGTATTCAGAGCCATGGGGATTGATAGAGACATGGTATGTATTCAGAGCCATGGGGATTGATACAGACATGGTATGTATTCAGAGCCATGGGGATTGATACAGACATGGTATGTATTCAGAGCCATGGGGATTGATACAGACATGGTATGCATCCAGAGCCATGGGGATTGATACAGACATGGTATGTATTCAGAGCCGTGGGGATTGATACAGACATGGTATGTATTCAGAGCCATGGGGATTGATACAGACATGGTATGCATTCAGAGCCATGGGACTTGATACAGACATGGTATGTATTCAGAGCCATGGGGATTGATACAGACATGGTATGTATTCAGAGCCATGGGGATTGATACAGACATGGTATGTATTGTAAATCTGATGAGGAATAAAACTTGAACAAATGTTTCACCATGAAGGACAGAACTGAATGTCATCTCGTGTCCAATTTTTAAAATGATCTTTTTCAGCCTTGCATATGGCACAATATTCCCTAATATAGTGCACTACTTTTGACCAGATCCCTATGGCCCTGGTCAAATGGCACCCTATTCCCTATGGGCCTTGGTCAAATGTAGTGCACTACATAGAGAATAGGGTGCCATTTGGGACACATCCCTTTACTACATAGTGAAGTGGGGACATGAACAGGAGAAGTCAGGTTTTGCACCTTGAAAGTTTGCCTGCGGACCGTGATTGAATGTAGTCTGTAGACATGATGTAATGACTGCTCATTTTCAACAGAGGGCGCTGGAACATAGGTGATATTGATCCTCAGAGCAGTGGTAGGCTACAGATTGAGGAATTGCATTATCTTCAGCTAAGGACAAATGTTGATTGGCTCGAGAAAACAATTTATTTGTATTTTATACGGGCTGTTTCCACAGGTTTTATGTCATTACTTTTCATAAGATATAATTTGATACAGATTCAAAAGTTCCAAAATGTTGTGTCCTGCTCAGGGTGTTCTGCTCAGGGTGTCCTGCTCAGGGTGGCCTGCTGCTCAGGGTGTCCTGCTGCTCAGGGTGTCCTGCTGCTCAGGGTGGCCTGCTGCTCAGGGTGGCCTGCTGCTCAGGGTGTCCTGCTGCTCAGGGTGGCCTGCTGCTCAGGGTGGCCTGCTGCTCAGGGTGGCCTGCTGCTCAGGGTGTCCTGCTGCTCAGGGTGGCCTGCTGCTCAGGGTGTCCTGCTGCTCAGGGTGTCCTGCTGCTCAGGGTGTTCTGCTGCTCAGGGTGTTCTGCTGCTCAGGGTGTCCTGCTGCTCAGGGTGTCCTGCTGCTCAGGGTGTTCTGCTGCTCAGGGTGTCCTGCTGCTCAGGGTGTTCTGCTGCTCAGGGTGTCCTGCTCAGGGTGTTCTGCTCAGGGTGTCCTGCTCAGGGTGTCCTGATGCTCAGGGTGTCCTGCTGCTCAGGGTGGCCTGCTGCTCAGGGTGTCCTGCTGCTCAGGGTGTCCTGCTGCTCAGGGTGTTCTGCTCAGGGTGTCCTGCTGCTCAGGGTGTCCTGCTGCTCAGGGTGGCCTGCTGCTCAGGGTGTCCTGCTGCTCAGGGTGTTCTGTTCAGGGTGGCCTGCTGCTCAGGGTGTCCTGCTGCTCAGGGTGGCCTGCTGCTCAGGGTGTCCTGCTGCTCAGGGTGTCCTGCTGCTCAGGGTGTCCTGCTGCTCAGGGTGTCCTGCTGCTCAGGGTGGCCTGCTGCTCAGGGTGTCCTGCTCAGGGTGTCCTGCTCAGGGTCTTCTGCTCAGGGTGTCCTGCTGCTCAGGGTGTCCTGCTGCTCAGGGTGTCCTGCTCAGGGTGGCCTGCTGCTCAGGGTGTCCTGCTGCTCAGGGTGTCCTGCTGCTCAGGGTGTCCTGCTGCTCAGGGTGTCCTGCTGCTCAGGGTGTCCTGCTGCTCAGGGTGTTCTGCTGCTCAGGGTGTCCTGCTCAGGGTGTCCTGCTGCTCAGGGTGTCCTGCTCCTCAGGGTGTCCTGCTCCTCAGGGTGTCCTGCTGCTTAGGGTGGCCTGCTGCTCAGGGTGTCCTGCTGCTCAGGGTGTCCTGCTGCTCAGGGTCTTCTGCTCAGGGTGTCCTGCTGCTCAGGGTGTCCTGCTCCTCAGGGTGTCCTGCTGCTCAGGGTGGCCTGCTGCTCAGGGTGTTCTGCTGCTCAGGGTGTCCTGCTGCTCAGGGTGTCCTGCTGCTCAGGGTGTCCTGCTGCTCAGGGTGGCCTGCTGCTCAGGGTGTCCTGCTGCTCAGGGTGTCCTGCTGCTCAGGGTGGTCTGCTCAGGGTGTCCTGCTGCTCAGGGTGTCCTGCTGCTCAGGGTGTTCTGCTGCTCAGGGTGTCCTGCTGCTCAGGGTGTCCTGCTGCTCAGGGTGTCCTGCTGCTCAGGGTGTCCTGCTGCTCAGGGTGGCCTGCTGCTCAGGGTGTCCTGCTCAGGGTGTCCTGCTCAGGGTCTTCTGCTCAGGGTGTCCTGCTGCTCAGGGTGTCCTGCTGCTCAGGGTGTCCTGCTCAGGGTGGCCTGCTGCTCAGGGTGTTCTGCTGCTCAGGGTGGCCTGCTGCTCAGGGTGTTCTGCTGCTCAGGGTGTCCTGCTGCTCAGGGTGTCCTGCTGCTCAGGGTGTCCTGCTGCTCAGGGTGTCCTGCTGCTCAGGGTGGCCTGCTGCTCAGGGTGTCCTGCTGCTCAGGGTGTCCTGCTGCTCAGGGTGTCCTGCTGCTCAGGGTGTCCTGCTCAGGGTGGCCTGCTGCTCAGGGTGTTCTGCTGCTCAGGGTGTCCTGCTGCTCAGGGTGTCCTGCTGCTCAGGGTGTTCTGCTGCTCAGGGTGTCCTGCTGCTCAGGGTGTCCTGCTGCTCAGGGTGTCCTGCTGCTCAGGGTGTTCTGCTGCTCAGGGTGTCCTGCTCAGGGTGTCCTGCTGCTCAGGGTGTCCTGCTCCTCAGGGTGTCCTGCTCCTCAGGGTGTCCTGCTGCTCAGGGTGGCCTGCTGCTCAGGGTGTCCTGCTGCTCAGGGTGTCCTGCTGCTCAGGGTCTTCTGCTCAGGGTGTCCTGCTGCTCAGGGTGTCCTGCTCCTCAGGGTGTCCTGCTGCTCAGGGTGGCCTGCTGCTCAGGGTGTCCTGCTGCTCAGGGTGGCCTGCTGCTCAGGGTGTCCTGCTGCTCAGGGTGTCCTGCTGCTCAGGGTGGCCTGCTGCTCAGGGTGTCCTGCTGCTCAGGGTGTCCTGCTGCTCAGGGTGTCCTGCTGCTCAGGGTGGTCTGCTCAGGGTGTCCTGCTGCTCAGGGTGTCCTGCTGCTCAGGGTGTCCTGCTGCTCAGGGTGTCCTGCTGCTCAGGGTGGCCTGCTGCTCAGGGTGGCCTGCTGCTCAGGGTGTCCTGCTCAGGGTGTCCTGCTCAGGGTCTTCTGCTCAGGGTGTCCTGCTGCTCAGGGTGTCCTGCTGCTCAGGGTGTCCTGCTCAGGGTGGCCTGCTGCTCAGGGTGTTCTGCTGCTCAGGGTGTCCTGCTGCTCAGGGTGTTCTGCTGCTCAGGGTGTCCTGCTGCTCAGGGTGTCCTGCTGCTCAGGGTGTCCTGCTGCTCAGGGTGTCCTGCTGCTCAGGGTGTCCTGCTGCTCAGGGTGTTCTGCTGCTCAGGGTGTCCTGCTCAGGGTGTCCTGCTGCTCAGGGTGTCCTGCTCCTCAGGGTGTCCTGCTCCTCAGGGTGTCCTGCTGCTCAGGGTGGCCTGCTGCTCAGGGTGTCCTGCTGCTCAGGGTCTTCTGCTCAGGGTGTCCTGCTGCTCAGGGTGTCCTGCTCCTCAGGGTGTCCTGCTGCTCAGGGTGGCCTGCTGCTCAGGGTGTTCTGCTGCTCAGGGTGTCCTGCTGCTCAGGGTGGCCTGCTGCTCAGGGTGTCCTGCTGCTCAGGGTGTCCTGCTGCTCAGGGTGGCCTGCTGCTCAGGGTGTCCTGCTGCCCAGGGTGTCCTGCTGCTCAGGGTGTCCTGCTGCTCAGGGTGGTCTGCTCAGGGTGTCCTGCTGCTCAGGGTGTCCTGCTGCTCAGGGTGTTCTGCTGCTCAGGGTGTCCTGCTGCTCAGGGTGTCCTGCTGCTCAGGGTGTCCTGCTGCTCAGGGTGTCCTGCTGCTCAGGGTGTTCTGCTGCTCAGGGTGTTCTTCTGCTCAGGGTGTTCTGCTGCTCAGGGTGTCCTGCTGCTCAGGGTGGCCTGCTCAGGGTGTTCTGCTCAGGGTGGCCTGCTGCTCAGGGTGGCCTGCTGCTCAGGGTGTCCTGCTGCTCAGGGTGTCCTGCTGCTCAGGGTGTTCTGCTGCTCAGGGTGTCCTGCTGCTCAGGGTGTCCTGCTGCTCAGGGTGGCCTGCTGCTCAGGGTGTCCTGCTGCTCAGGGTCTTCTGCTGCTCAGGGTGTCCTGCTGCTCAGGGTGGCCTGCTGCTCAGGGTGTCCTGCTCAGGGTGTCCTGCTGCTCAGGGTGTCCTGCTGCTCAGGGTGTCCTGCTGCTCAGGGTGGCCTGCTGCTCAGGGTGTTCTGCTGCTCAGGGTGTCCTGCTCAGGGTGTCCTGCTGCTCAGGGTGTCCTGCTGCTCAGGGTGTCCTGCTGCTCAGGGTGTCCTGCTGCTCAGGGTGGCCTGCTGCTCAGGGTGTCCTGCTGCTCAGGGTGGCCTGCTGCTCAGGGTGTCCTGCTGCTCAGGGTGTCCTCCTGCTCGGGATGTCCTGCTGCTCGGGGTGTCCTGCTGCTCAGGGTGTCCTGCTGCTCAGGGTGGCCTGCTGCTCAGGGTGGCCTGCTCAGGGGGCAGACTTAGTGATTTGGAGACCCCAGGCAGATGCCAGTGTGATTTGTCAAAAAAATCACTTCAAAAAGTAGGTTACCTTTTCATGTTCATCTAAAAATAATTCCAGCATCCTAACTGTGCACCCACCAACTTTCCTTCAATTGCAAGTGGATGAAAGTATCTCACCGGAGAAAGCATCCGAGCGAGCGAAACAGCGCCCCTCTGTCTTACTACATGTAGCTCATGTATCTGATGCTGTCTGGACAAAAGGAGTATTACATTCCATTTACATTCTGAAAACACCTCATTGCTGCAGTTGCCCCGCTCTGAAAACACCTCATTGCTTAATCGCTTAATTTTACAAAAGTCGCGTTTGCAATCATACGGTGCGAAACAATTCACTGGAACTCTGTCAGGGTGGAATAGTCCATTATTATGAATTATGAGGAAAAACGTGGAATATTGATATGAAATGTGTATGGAAAGAAATGATTGATCTATTTTGAATCATTATTTGGCTGTATGGATTCATTCACTTTTTTGGAGTTCCTTTTTTGTCAACAATGTGGCCTTATTAACCTGGGCACAGTGGCCAGGAAACCCCCCCCCCTCCCTCCCCATTTCCTTTGAAGCTTCCAGCTGGACCAACCTGCTGGAGCAAGACAGAATGAGAGCGATGAGCTGACAATGGTGGGATTCAAGTGGTGAAATTATATATATTTTAAAAGCATAATTACTAGTAAAAAATATATATATATGCCCAGCTCATATGAAGTGCGGCCTGATGCGATTGCCTCTTCTTCCTAATGGTAAGTCTGTCACTGGTCCTGTCCATTCATTTCCCAATAGGCTTTTGTCCAAGGAGCCGTGGCGAGTTAGTGCCTACAAAAAGAAGCCATTACTATTTCTGTCTATATCAGTAAAAAATAAAGGTGCTTTACTTTCGTTCCCACATCCTGATCTAGCCTACCTGCTAGCCTACCTGCTAGCTTACCCGCTCCTCCCGTCACATCAAGCAGCGTTGTTCTGCCAGTTCCCCTTGCTTTTATTCATCCACAATAGTTAGCAGTTGTTCATTTAGTCATTTAATTCCATCTAAAATGAATTACCATCAACATGCACATAATTGTAAAATGCTACTTTTTAAATGCACTAGAGAGAGAATACAAAATGTATAGAATTCATCTGCAAATGTACCACATTCAATAGAGTACCACAGTATGAGTCATAATACCCATAAAACCTAGCGGTCAAACAGGGAAACTGTTCCAATAGTCTTTCCACCATTCATTTTAGAAACACTTATAATAAGGGCTGTGTTTCGTGTCGGCTCACCCTGACATGACGTTTTGATAACCGTGTAAATCTCTCTGGGACAAGGGGACTTTTATCAATATATTTGGTTCTATTTCATTTGATTTTGATCTCAGAATCAAAAATTGCTAATTAGCATCAAAGTAGACATCATATAAAACTACAAATCCCAGCAAGCTCCTACACATCATCTCTAGCTGACACCTTTGCTAACAGGTATTGTATCAATTTAAAACTTGCACAAGACAGTTCACAGAATAGTGCATTTAAAGAAATATAGCCAATTTATGCATTACTACATTTAGCTAACATTAGATAGTTAACCCAGAGATTCTTACCTTTGCCTTGATTTGGCAGTCTCACCCAGATCATCATGGTATTTGTAGTTCTTTATGATAGCCACATTAGCAGCTAATTAGTATTTAATAAAAAAAATTGGAGGGGGGGGGATAAAAACAGGTGAATATATTGATAAAAGTCACCTTGTCCCAGAGAGATTTACATGGGAAAATGTATGGTGGAAAAACGTTAGGAACTATTTCCCTGTTTGACCACTAGGTTTTATGGGTATTATGACACATCTGTGGGGCTCTATGCAAGACTCCTCCAAAAATGGGTGTGGCGGAGGGCTAGACACACCTTTACTTCATGCCCGCCCCATGTTCGTTTCGCTCCCAACACAGACAGCAACGGGTTAAAGGAGGCTGCGCTGCCCAGCATTTCATCAGACGGAGACCCTTGTTTCAGTGAACGAGTTTGAACTTGGTCCTATCGTCTGCCTGTTCGCTCGCTGCACCGCGCATCACTAGTAGTCGACTGTTGTAGCGTACCTAGACTGGCTACTATCGTTTCTCTTTCTGAGCCAAAGCAAGCGGAGAGGGAAGGTATCCACCTGCCACTGAGACACATCTAAGCATGGATGCTCTGAAATCAGCTGGAAGAGCGATTATCAAGAGTCCCGGAGTTCCGCGGCACACATGGGGCACCTCCAAGCACGAAAGTAAGTCTATCGTCAAATTCACACCGGTAAAGACCATATATCGATGCAAAGAAACGGACACATTAGACGATAGCACAATGCAACGAGACTAGCTGTCACAAGCAAAGGAAAGCGCTGACAATAGGCTGTCTATCTTGTTCTATTGTCACCACTCTGGTTGGAATAGAAACTAAAGAACAGTAGATTCTGAGGTGTGACATTTTGCGTGTGATAGAAAACAATAGGTCGCTGTATACACCTTTCTGAATTGCAAATAGTGTAACGTTGTTTTTTTATCACCCGTTATCTATCAATAAAATATAGTATTTTATTTCTCCCAACCGGGCAATATGCATTTTTATTATTATTATCTATTCTTATTATCTGGTTACCTAAGTCCACTGCACACTCGTGTGAGGAATCATTTAGTAAAGCAGGTCAGCCAGTATAACTATAGAAAGTATCTTACTAACTTCAGACATATGCTATTGTTCTACTCCACAAGGACAATTTATATTACTGTTGCTGTCTGAATTCATAAATATCAATAGACAAACTTCTATTTTTTTTAGGATACCATAGACTCGTTGGTTTCATATCCTATAAGGCCCGATAGCTATTACATTTACATTACATTTAAGTCATTTAGCAGACGCTCTTATCCAGAGCGACTTACAAATTGGTGCATTCACCTAATGACATCCAGTGGAACAGCCACTTTACAATAGTGCATCTAAATCTTTTAGGGGGGGGGGGGGGGGGGCAGAAGGATTGCTTTATCCTAGGTATTCCTTGAAGAGGTGGGGTTTCAGGTGTCTCCGGAAGGTGGTGATTGACTATTCTTTGTTATATGAAATTCACACGTGTTCACTGTCAAGTTAAATCCACAGTGGAACAATGCATTTCTCTTCCTCTTTACAATTCCCAGTGGGGTTAAAACTGTCAACTCAGTCCAGTCTGTAGAATACAGCAGGTTGTAGAGAAAGAGAAAGATAGGCTGTGACTGACAGTTGGTCTCTGGCTCATGGCAATGCTTGCTACTGTGCGCTGTCACTCTGAAGTGTGAAGTGTTTGGTTGAAGAGTCTCTCCCTGGGCGAGAGAACACTTCCTTCTCAAGCCTCCACAAAAGCTCAGGGGAAGACAAAAACATACAGTACCAGTCAAAAGTTTGGACACACCTACTCATTCAAAGTTTTTTCTTTATTTTTACTATTTCCTACATTGTAGAATAATAGTTAACACATCAAAACTATGAAATATCACATATGGAATCATGTAGTAACCAAAAAAGTGTCATTATTATTGATATAAATATTTTATATTTGAGATTCTTTGAAGTAGCCACCCATTGCCTTGATGACAGCTTTGGACACTCTTGGCATTCTCTCAACCAGCTTCCCGAGATAGTCACCTGGAATGTATTTCAATTAACATGAAGATTGTGTGCCTTGTTAAAAGTTCATTTGTGGAATTTCTTTCCTTTTTAATTCGTTTGAGCCAATCAGTTGTGTTGTGACAAGGTAGGGGTGGTATACAGAAGACATCCCTACTTGGTAAAAGACCAAGTCCACATTATGGCAAGAACAGCTCAAATAAGCAAAGAGAAACGACAGTCCATCATTACTTTAAGACATGAAGGTCAGTCAATCCGGAATATTTCAAGAACTTTAAAAGTTTCTTCATGTGCAGTCGCAAAAACCATCAAGCGTTATGATGAAACTGGCTCTCTTTAGGACCGCCACAGGAAAGGAAGACCCAGAGTTACCTCTGCTGCAGAGGATACATTCATTAGAGTTAAATGCACCTCAGATTGCAGCCCAAATAAATGCTTCACAGAGATCAAGTAACAGACACATCTCAACTAGAGGTTGACTGATTTAATTAGGGCCAATTTCAAGTTTTTATAACAATCGGTAATCAGCGTTTTTGGATGCCGATTACGGCCGATTACACTGCACTCCACGAGGAGACTGCGTGGCAGGCTGACCACCTGTTACGCGAGGGCAGCAAGGAGCCAAGGTAAGTTGCTAGCTAGCATTAAACTTATCTTATAAAAAACAATCAATCTTCACATAACCACTAGTTAACTACACATGGTTGATGATATTACTAGGTTAACTAGCTTGTCCTGCGTTGCATATCATATTTAAAAAATGTTGTAAACCTTTTGACTGTTGCTGTGTACTTAGCCTGTATCCCACATGTCAACCCTATTCCCTACATTAAAATAAAAGTGTTCATTGTTCATTCAGTATTGTTGTAATTGTCATTAGGGTGGCGGGTAGCCTAGTGGTTAGAGTGTAGGGGCGGCAGGTAGCCTAGTGGTTAGAGTGTAGGGGTGGCAGGTAGCCTAGTGGTTAGAGTGTAGGGACGGCGGGTAGCCTAGTGGTTAGAGTGGAGGGGTGGCAGGTAGCCTAGTGGTTAGAGTGGAGGGGTGGCAGGTAGCCTAGTGGTTAGAGTGTAGGGACGGCAGGTAGCCTAGTGGTTAGAGTGGAGGGGCGGCGGGTAGTCTAGTGGTTAGAGTGTTGGACTAGTAACCGAGAGGTTGCTAGATGGAATCCCCTGAGCTGACAAGGGGAAAAATCTGTCGTTCTGCCCCTGAACAAGACAGTTAACCCACTGTTCCTAGGCTGTCATTGTAAATAAGAATTTGTTCTTTAACTTGCCTCGTTAAATAAAGGTAAAATAAAAATAGTGCGTTACCTTTGAACAGGGACTTTGGGAATTAGGTAGAATTTTGAGATGTAGACTTAAAATAGAGTACGGTTCCAGTCTAGTTAATCAAACCAGTTTCTGGATTAATAAACATCAATCAAACATGATTTACTGCTATGAGAAGAATATTTTTGACTTTAACCCTGGAAGCCCGGTTTCAGATTTTGATTGAATATTGCACCTAGACATTGCAAATCCTTGGCAGACTGACTCATGTCACAGTTAGAGACAGAGTTGACGTCCCAAATGGTACCCTAATTCCCTACATAGTGCACTACTTTTGACCAGAGCCCTATTCCCTACATAGTGCACTACTTTTGACCAGAGATTGATGGGTCCCGGTTCAAAAGTAGTGCCCTGTAGGGAATAGGGTGCCATTCAGTTCGCCAACAGAGATGTGCTGAACAGCCAGAGTCTCTTTGAAACCAACGCAGTATAAATGAATTCTTACATTTAAATGGGAACCTGAGGGGTTTGGATATGCTCCTATTGGATTAATATTTTAATGATTCCCTAGTGTGTGTGTGTGTGTGTGTGTGTGTGTGTGTGTGTGTTTGTGTTAATGCATTACGTTCATAAATTAGGACACTAGCTGCCATAGTGACTAGTTAGTCATCTGGTAGTTAGGGGCCTACAGGCTGGTAGTTAGGGGCCTACAGGCTGGTAGTTAGGGGCCTGCAGGCTGGTAGTTAGGGGCCTGCAGGCTGGTAGTTAGGGGCCTGCAGGCTGGTAGTTAGGGGCCTACAGGCTGGTAGTTAGGGGCCTACAGGCTGGTAGTTAGGGGCCTGCAGGCTGGTAGTTAGGGGCCTGCAGGCTGGTAGTTAGGGGCCTGCAGGCTGGTAGTTAGGGGCCTGCAGGCTGGTAGTTAGGGGCCTACAGGCTGGTAGTTAGGGGCCTACAGGCTGGTAGTTAGGGGCCTGCAGGCTGGTAGTTAGGGGCCTGCAGGCTGGTAGTTAGGGGCCTGCAGGCTGGTAGTTAGGGGCCTGCAGGCTGGTAGTTAGGGGCCTGCAGGCTGGTAGTTAGGGGCCTGCAGGCTGGTAGTTAGGGGCCTACAGGCTGGTAGTTAGGGGCCTACAGGCTGGTAGTTAGGGGCCTACAGGCTGGTAGTTAGGGGCCTGCAGGCTGGTGATTTGCGTTGGGCCTTGAGGACAGTTGGAGCATTCAGATGTCTAAATCAATCATGCCACATGTTAACAGGGTATTTGTGCTAACAGGGTGTAATTGGTGGCTTCAGAAACTGGCACAGGCACAGACCATGTTTGGTTTGTAAACTAGGTCTGGATTACGAAGATTAGTTAGTGATTAAGTAATACGAGAAGATATTATCCAAACACCATCATCATTATCACCACCATCAATATCATCATCATCATTATCACCACCATCATCATTATTACCACCATCATCAATATCATCATCACCATCATTATTATCACCACCGTTCACATTACCATCATCATTATTACCACCATCATCAATATCACCTTCATCTTCATCACCATCATCATCACCACCACCATCACCACCACCATCATCATCACCACCACCATCACCACCATCATACTGTTATGACGTTGGACCTTCATCATCAGCACCACCATCACCACCACCACCATCACCACCACCACCACCACCACCATAATCACCTTCATCACCACCATCATCACCATCACCACCATCATCACCACCACCACCATCATCATCACCACATCATCACCACCACCATAATCACCTTCATCACCACCATCATCACCATCACCACCATCATCACCACCATCGCCTTCATCATCACCACCACCACGATCATCATCACCACCTTCATCATCGCCACCACCATCACCATCACCACCTCCATCATCATCACCACCATCATCATCATTACATCCACCACCACCACCACCACCATCATCACCACCACCACCATCATCATCATTCAGTACAATTATGAAAATAAATTGTGACTGGATGAGGGCTGTGAGCATTGTGACAAGGATGAGGGCTGTGAGCATTGTGACTGGATGAGGGCTGTGAGCATTGTGACTGGATGAGGGCTGTGAGCATTGTGACTGGATGAGGGCTGTGAGCATTGTGACTGGATGAGGGCTGTGAGCATTGTGACTGGATGAGGGCTGTGAGCATTGTGACAAGGATGAGGGCTGTGAGCATTGTGACTGGATGAGGGATTGTGACTGGATGAGGGCTGTGAGCATTGTGACAAGGATGAGGGCTGTGAGCATTGTGATAAGGATGAGGGCTGTGAGCATTGTGACAAGGATGAGGGCTGTGAGCATTGTGACTGGATGAGGGATTGTGACTGGATGAGGGCTGTGAGCATTGTGACTGGATGAGGGCTGTGAGCATTGTGACTGGATAAGGGCTGTGAGCATTGTGACTGGATGAGGGATTGTGACTGGATGAGGGCTGTGAGCATTGTGACTGGATGAGGGCTGTGAGCATTGTGACTGGATGAGACATTGTGAGCATTGTGACTGGATGAGACATTGTGACTGGATGAGGGCTGTGAGCATTGTGACTGGATGAGGCATTGTGACTGGATGAGGCATTGTGACTGGATGAGGCATTGTGACTGGATGAGGCATTGTGACTGGATGAGGGCTGTGAGCATTGTGACTGGATGAGGGCTGTGAGCATTGTGACTGGATGAGGGCTGTGAGCATTGTGACTGGATGAGGGCTGTGAGCATTGTGACTGGATGAGGCATTGTGACTGGATGAGGCATTGTGACTGGATGAGACATTGTGACTGGATGAGGGCTGTGAGCATTGTGACTGGATGAGGCATTGTGACTGGATGAGGCATTGTGACTGGATGAGGGCTGTGAGCATTGTGACTGGATGAGGGCTGTGAGCATTGTGGCTGGATGAGGGCTGTGAGCATTGTGGCTGGATGAGGGCTGTGAGCATTGTGACTGGATGAGGGCAGTGAGCATTGTGACTGGATGAGGCATTGTGACTGGATGAGGGCTGTGAGCATTGTGACTGGATGAGGGCTGTGAGCATTGTGGCTGGATGAGGGCTGTGAGCATTGTGGCTGGATGAGGGCTGTGAGCATTGTGACTGGATGAG